>NW_027122615.1:0-32386 GCF_030686945.1 Centruroides vittatus | reverse complement strand
GGTAAGACTTTGTGATTCGAACGAGGACAGCGAAGCTACTGTGTTGTCAAGAGGAAGATCAGGACTGAGTTATAGTGCTTGTTATGAGAAGATTTTGATATTACCGTGACAATAAGTTCACCTAGAGATCATCTGATTATCATCCTGTAAATTATTGTAATAATTTCAATTCCACATGGTCATGATCATTGTCGTGTCAGGTAAGGCCAGTGTCAATCGTGTAGATAAGGGCTGTGTATAGGGAATCTCTCTGTTCCATAAAAAGGAGGAGAATCGATCACCCCATCAACTGTAAAGGAACCTCAGAAATATATATTTTTTTTCGGATTATCATGTTCATGTCTATTTTATTTTCATACAGTCCTTCACTATTATCTTACCCCATCTTCAAACTGTATACTCCGGCAGGCCACAGTACTACATGTTTTTAAAACTATAAACTTGTTAAATTTTATTATGTAAACATAATTAATAAAATTGTTAAAGAAATTATATGATTTTTTAAGCTAAAAATGAACTTATACCACTTTCAATAATAACAAATTATGAAAAATTTGAATAACAATTTTATATTTTAATTAAAGTTGGCTTTTCTGAAATGTATTTTTTTACTATAAAAAATAATATTTAAAATAAGAACATGTAAGTAAATGAATAATTAACTTTATTAAGAAATATTTTCAGTTATATTATATGAGAATTTATGAATAAGAACTACGAAAAGTAAATTACTTTGTTAAGATAACTATAAGAGTTGCCGAAATGAAAAGTGGATACATGTCATATTTCATTGGGCAACGTAGTGACTGGTGGGCCACCTTACAAGCAGGTAAGCTCAACATATGCAAAGTGTGGGCTACATTAAGTATTCATGGAAATAGATTTTATCTTCAATAATTGACAGATTAATGTTAAGTTAGTTACAATGGAAATGTCCAGAATCAAATAACAGGCAGTTTTTCAGTTTTTACTGACTGAAGAGAATAAGAGTGCTGACATCTATAGACAAAAGAAACACATTTGTGGTGAACATTGCTTAGAACAATCAGCAGTGAATAATTGATGCAAGAGTTACACAGAAGGCCACAAGTCAACTCAAGATAAACTGAGACCAGGTCAGGCACATATCATAGTCTTGTGATTTATGTGAATACTGAGTACAAAGAAACTGGGATTTTCAAAAACAGAATCTTTAATTCGCGTGACAGGATACAGGAACTTGTAGGATGCCAGCAACACAAAAATAATCTCTCCCCGACAAGTAAATATATAATATATACACCTTATAACTAAACTTATAACTAATTATAACTAAATTAGGATAATGGGAAAAATATAGAAGAATGAAGTAGAGGATATAATGAAAAAGAAAGGGGTACCCAAATATTACGGCGGTATTTCGGTGCGAGATATATGATATTTGGTGGATCTCTTCTCTATCACGAACAATGTTAATTTCACCACTAGAACGTAAATTCCTTGACAGACGGGGACAAAAAATACACTTGAACTTCCTTTTTTTCTTTTCGGTCCTAATTTTCCTCCTTTCCTTCGTCTCTTTGTTGTCTCCCACGTGGTCCCAAAAACGTGGTGGAGATCTACTCTTGGCGCCTCCTTCCTCCTCCAATTCTAGCCAAAGAATGACCACTTTGTTCCCGTTATAACCTGAGGGCTGCATACCGTCCATTGTCCTAAGAGACCACCTGCTGTTGAGCCGTTACGCACCGGTCAGGAGAAAATACCAGGAAGGGAAGATAATAGTACTAGGAAGAAGGAAGGAAAATATATTCTAATATACAATAAAATATGTTAGACTAACTAAAACTATACATTACAATAATGGCGTTTAGCCACAGTCTCCACTGCATCAGTCATTGTTGGTTGACTTTATGCCACCACACACAACGATCAACTCAGAATGCTATTGTGAAACTCTGTCATGGCTCGCAAAGCAATAAAGTCAAAATGCCCAGGACTCCTCCCACAAAAAGTCATCCTGCTTCAGGGACAATGTCTGTCTCATACAGCAAGTGCAACTAGTGCAATGTTCCAGAAATTCTGCTGAAAGATATTAGAACATCTGCCATATAGTCCTGATTTGTTGCCATGTGACTTTCACATTTTCAAACCTCTAAGAAAGCTTTGTGAGGATAAAGTTTCATGTTGGACGAGGAAGCAAAGGATGGGGTCAAAGAATTTTTTTTACCAGCAGCCACCAAAATTCTGTTTGAAGGGCATTGATCTACTTGTGAGATGCTGAGATCTTTGCCTAAACAAACATGGATATTTCTTTTAGATTCACAATGTTTGTCAGTTCTGATGTGTATCCACTTTTCATTTAGGCAACCCTTATAATAACAACAAATGTATTCATATTTCAATCTTATTTCTCTTTTACACTTAGCATTAGCTATTATCTGTTTTAAAAACTTTAACAAAAGTTGTTTCAATTATTGATTATTATGAATGGACTTATTCCACTTTCACAAAAAACATTCTTGTGATAACATTTTACAGTTAAACTTCTTTTGATTAATTTATGAGGCTATTGTACACCATTGACTTTGTTGTTATAAATATAAAAAGAGGACATCTATGCCTCACTAAACTGTTATTAACTTATTTTTTTCCAAAAGTAGACTTATACCACTTTAAAAAAAAATTGCTCATATTTAAGGTTTATTTACCTTTAAATTGCCAGCAGCAGCTATTACAGATTTTACAGCTCTCATACCATAATCATAATGAGGTTGAGATGACAACTGTTCAGAACACAATTTATAAGTAGCTACAACTTTAACTGCTAATGGTCTTGCATTTACAAATCCTTTGGAATAAAGTGAAATTTCAGCAATCATTGCATAATCTGGAACCATCATAGCAACAGGACGAAATAAAGTCTAAATTAAAAATTTTCATATTATAATATAAACAGTATTTAGTTCTGACATTATTTATATTTTATGTTACATCAATATTGTTAACTATAAAATATAATTTTAATACTTATATTTAAATATTATAAAATTTCAAATCATATAAATTACTTCCATTTGTTAATGTTATCTATGTTACATAAGTTAAGAAGAAAGAATACAGCCCTTATGGCTAAATTCTGGCATTTTGTATTATTTTGCATTATTCTCTGCATATTTTTTATAATTTTTAACAATTCTTTGTAATTCAATATTAAGTTAACATGTGTTATTTACAATTATGTAATCTAGACATTAAAAATTTTTAATAAACAGTAATAGATATCAAGATATAACAAAATGTAAGTTTAAATAAAGAGAATAAATAGTTACATATGAGGGCTGTTCGGAAAGTTCGCGGCCTTGCCTATATGCGGCGCTGCGATCAATTTAATTTTTGGCAGAAATAATTCAGCCATCTTTGCTAAAGATATGATACCAATTTCCGCTTGATTTGTCGTAAAGTTTTGCCATGACAGCTTAGCAGATAGTCAGTGTGCACATGCTTTGTCAAAAATGGAGAAGACGGAGACTCGTGCGGTCATAAAATACCTGACAAAAAAAGAGTTGACCCCATCTCAAATCAAAGCTGACATGGATGAAGTTTTGGGAGAGTCTGCTCCTTCGTACACCACTGTGAAAAAATGAACAGCCCTTTTTAAATCTGGCAGAGAGAGAGTGTGGAAGATGACCCTCGCAGCGGACGGCCGTCAACTGCTGTCACTGAAGAAAATATCAACAAAGTCCACGATTTGGTGTTAGCAGATCGCCGTTTGAAAACGCGTGAGATAGCTGAGACAACAGGCATCTCTGTCGACCGAGTGCACCACATCCTAACCGAAAATTTGGGTATGACGAAAGTCTCAGCAAAATGGGTGCCGCATCTGCTGACCGCCGAGCAAAAACGTGTTTGCACTTTGATGCTTAAAGGAGTGTTTGGACTTCTATCAGAAAGACCCACAGGATTTCTTGCGTCGGTTTGTGACTATTGACGGAACGTGGATCCACTACTACACTCCTGAAACAAGAGAACGGTCGAAACAATGGAAACACCACAGTTCGCCACCACCAAAGGAGTCAAAGACAGTTCCATCAGCGGGGAAGCCAGGGTGCCTCGTGCCTCGGTTATGCTAAAGGCATAAAGGCATAACCGAGGCCACCACTTTCCCCGCTGATGCTAAAGGCATCATCTTTATTGACTACCTAGAAAGAGGAAAGACCATCAATGCTGTCTATTACTGTGAACTTTTGGAAAAACTGAAGAAAGAAATGGAAGAAAAGAGGCCACACTTGAAGAAGAAAAAGGTTCTGTTCCACCACGATAATGCACCTGCACATTCCGCCAGAATCACTGAACAAAAGAGAAACGAACTTCGCTTCCAATTAGTTCCACATCCACTGTACTCACCTGATTTAGCCTCCAGTGACTTCCACCTTTTTCCAAACAAAAAACTTTCTTGGCTGGAAAGAGATTCCACTCAAATGACAAAGTCATCTCTGAAGTGAACGAGTATTTTACACACCTTGACAAATCGACCTATTGTGATGGCATAAAAAAAGCTAGAACATCGCTGGAATAAGTGCATTGCTAACAAAGGAGACTACATTGAAAAATAAAAAAATTTTAATATTATTTTGTTTGTTGTTCTATTTGAGGCCGCAAACTTTCCGAACAGCCCTCGTACTTTTAGAAAAATAAATAGAGGATACACATCATGTGGTAAAAGCATCCAGTATTAAACTTTGATGCCTCACAGAACATAAAATATTTTACTTTTTTGAATTTTTACAATTTTTTGATAATATAGTTAAGATCCTCTTTCCATCAGATCACTTAATTTTCTAATATGAAGTTTGTTCCAAACATTTCTTGTCAGTGATTTATACATAAAGCTACATTATTTTTTTCTTTGTTTTATAAAATTCATTAACATAATAGCTACCTTTAAATTGTCAGGTAATTCACTTCGACCAGCATATCCAGGATTCATAGTAATAAAAACTGCACATGTAGTATCTAATCGTATAACAGTACCTTCAAATAATAGTGTATTTGCAGCTGAATTAATACCACGTTGAATTGTTAATATTTGTTGGGCAACAACAGATAGTACTTCAACATCAATTCGATTAAATTCATCAAAACAAGACCAAGCTCCACATGATGCTAATCCCTGAAAATAAAGATAAAACTTTCTTTTACATAAAATTGTAAAAAAATTACAAAGAAAAACTGAAACAAACTCAAAAATGGATCTTCGTTATAATCCTATCTGCAATTTATATTTTATAAAATCTTTTCATGTCTTCTTGAGTTGATAAAGAGCAAATACAACATTTTTACTTATCTAAAGTTTTCAGTCATTATAGCAATGTAATTATATCTATTGATATATAGGAATGGACTTATTCCACTTGTAACAATATCTATTGATATCGTTACATTGTCAAGCATAAATCCAAATTGGTCTTTGAAATTCACTTATTTTATTTACTGTTCTATCAAAATATTTATTAACAAATCTTTATAAATTATAGAGTAAATATTGTAGTGCACGCTACTGTGTTACATACTGTTCTTTTGTATGTTTCTATGATATTCTAGTATATAAACAGGTTTCCGTTAATTTTGTTTCGGATTCTACTTTTTGTATAATATTTTGCATTGTCTTCCGTCTGGTATCACCTTTTCTCTGTTGGATCGATCTGTATCTGCTGATTGGTCCAAAGGGCAGTCATGTGCTAAAATGGCATTCCTGGATAGCGGGAAATATAAATTCAATTGCTTCACGAGTTTGAGATATTTTTTTTTACTTCCAAGCTCCCGTCTGTACACGGAAAAGAGAAGGTGGAATGTGGTGGAACTTGGAGAGAATGGCTAAAGAATGAACAAGTCAAATGAGGAAAAGTAATCCAAATCCATCTTCAAGAAATCATCATATACGAGTATAGGACGTGTGGATCATGCTCAAGAGTTGCTAAAGGACTTTAGTAAGACTATTATTTATCAGTTACAAAATTTAGTAGACACGTGGGTAATCACATTTTGATCAACTGACTACTGTGTGTTGAATGGGACAATCATCTACAAAATTAACTGAGAAGAAATGCAACAGCGTGTGTTTATCATCCTGTATGTAAATGTAATTATTTAAAACGTGAATTCATCTTAATACACGGATCGGAATTGTTCTCTTTGTTAAGTAACTGTACTAATTGGTCGTGATAGTACTTGTATAAGCCAAAGATACCAGCTGTAGTCTATGGCTGTGTGTTTTTAATAAACCTGACTTTGTTATGTTCATCTAAACTTTGTGAAGTCCTCATATATTACCCCTTTTCACAGACTCAGTATATCCTGGTATATCTGAGACACTACAATTTAAAGAATTCTTCTGTTTACACACACACACACACACACACACACACACACACACAGAAGATATATACATATATATTTGTATATATATATTAGTGATGTAACGAATAGTATATTCGGCCTCAACCGAATACCGAATATTCGGCTAGGAGCGTGGCCGAATACCGAATATTCGCCAGGAGCGTTGCCGAATGGCGAATATTGACCAAACTAATCGGCTTGATTAACGCACGTACGAAAATTGGCGCGCAAACCGCATTATGGCAAAGATCGCGCACCGTGCTCTCTATTGGCCCGCTGTCACTACGATTTTTTCTTTCATTAGGTCTAAATTATTTAAATTAATTAATTAAATTATAATTATTAAACTTAATATGAGATGGAGCCTAACGTCTACCTCTAGTGCCAAATTGGTTTATAATTTACGTAATAGCCGTAAATAGCCCGCTATGATTCGGCAGTTGTTGGTATTTAGATGTAAGTTATAACTTATAAGTTACTTTATTTGCAACTTATGAGTTATTTTATTTTAACTCTTTAATTAAACACTAAAATTTTGTTTTTACTACGTATTTGTAGACTGAATAGTACCCGAAGGATATACTTTTGTGGTGACATAATATGGTCTAGTTTCTCCCCAGTTGTGGAACAGTTCAAATATATTATTGGGGAGTTTCTATTTGCGAAGTTTTGTGATATTTTGTTGCTATTGTTTTTGTCAATATTTTTAAAATTAACATGATTTCAAATGTTATCTTTTGTATATAATGAGAAATGCTCATTTTTTGCTTTATATATAAAATAAATTATATATTAGTTACTCATCTTTTAGAAATAGATAAATAATTCTTTCATTAAATACGACAAGTTTCAATCAAAACGTTTCATAACTCATTTTAAAATATCGTATAAATATTAAAATATACGCGAATACGAATATAACATAATTAACTAAACAATAACATTAATGCCCGATACATTCTAACCTACACGCCATCAACGCCATAAGATATCGGGCTAGATAAAAACTATAATATTATTTAACTACGAAATAATTTAATACTAGAGTTAGATGCCATTTCTTATTAACTTTAATAATTATAGTTTAATGTTCAGCATTAATAAAAGTTACAAAAATGATTAATTTACTGTGTTTTTGTTATTTCTTACTCCTGTTTTTAGGTATTCGGTATTTGGCCGAATAGTAATTAAATATTCGGTATTCGGCCGAATAGTGATTTAAATATTCGGTATTCGGCCGAATAGTGAAAAATAGGCCGAATAGGCCGAATACCGGGTAGTAACCAAATATTCGTTACATCACTAATATATATATAAGAAAAATAGTTATTTTCCTCACTTATTAAATAATTTTCAAAATGTAATTCATCTTCATTCTCAGTCCTAAATTTTATTATTTAAATCAAAATCGTTTTATATATCTATTAAAATTCTGTTTCTAAATCATATGTACGTTATTTATAGAAGTTGTAGAAAAATTCTCATAATTGCTTTAATTTCTATGAAAACAAATCTATGTTTTGCTTTTACAAGGAAAAGTTAACTGAGATTTTTTCTATTAAAAAATTCAACTTCAAACTCTGACAATTTAAACAACACATCAACACTGATAATAGAATATAAAAATATTCATAATATTAAAATATTCTATCAAATTTGAAATATTAAATTCATATACTTAATTACATTAAATAAAATTTTATTTTAATTTGTATGGTAATTACATAATAATACTTTACTTCATTTTAAATGAATTTAACTAAATTTTGATATCCAAATGCTTGTTCTATAACTGATATTTTATATTTTTCCATATTGCATGATGAAGCAATAGGCTTTACATCCATCTTTATTTTAATGTTTAAATGCCAATACATGTTTCAGGCTCTTGCCCCTCTTCTGTCAGTCATTGTTGTTTCTTATCCACCATTGTATAAAACAAATAAACATATCGCTTCTTTACACATGTATTGAACAACTAAAAAGCAGAGTTAACAGAGTGTATTGAAATATTGTATATACATACAATATTTTTCATTCATATTTTTCATTCAAAATGACACTTTACACTCTTATGTGCCATGCCTCCATCATTCATTTCAAATTAGACAGCAATGATATTTTATAATTGTGTAAGGACCCAGACGAGGTCCAAAATAGCAAAAATGCAGAATTCTGTTGCGAAAAAAAATAACGATAAATTATGTAAGAGAGAGAGAGAGAGAGAGAGAGAGAAAAAACTCTTAATCAAAACAACGTAACGAAAAATGTAAACAACGAGTCTCGGGATGACGTCAACGCGTGTTAAACAACCTGTTAATGTTTAATCCAAAGGTAGAACTCTGACACACGCACTCATAAAGAGATCTAAGGTTGACACAAGTATTCAAAGAAAAAATTAAACATAGGAAAACAATTTCAGAAAAAGGGAAAAATTGAAGAGATAGAAAAATAGCGCGTGATCGTTAGAATTCCAAAATGACATCAATTGCAAACAACGGATTAAATTATGAGTGCAGGTGTTGTGGTTCTATCAACAATCTTGGAGCATAGTCGACAAAGGGTGTCAAATAGACACCTCGAATCGGACCTTTCCCGCGACCCGACATGGTCTCGTTTTGCGCTTGGAAACAAAGGGGAGGCCAATCGGGAAGCGAGGAAAGGGACGAGGGACCAATCCGCAAGGTGGATAGGACACGAGAAAAACGTATAAAAACTGGGACTTCAAGGTCACAAGAGAGAGTTTTTCAGAATGACGACGTGCCTCTTGAGGATTAAACCAGTGTGTGCTGTGTCGTCCCTCGGAACTTTAAGTGTGCCACCGCCCGTCAACATCGCCATACGGCCCTTCTCGTCTGCCCGGGACTGGATATAGTGACCTGCCGAACTCTTACGTTCTGAAGATCGCCGAGATTTGGATCAACCTAACCGATGTAAGCATGTATTCGACCAAATAAACGGTTTTCCGCATGTAAACACTTGTCATCATTTGCCTCCTTCGCCACCGCCCACATACACGGGTTCCCTTAAGCTCATCCTGACGCGGGATATTTAAGTCCAGTCTACACCAGTCCAAATCTTACACTGGTGTCCGTGACGCGGGATTAATTGTATCTCCCCTTTCAAGTCGGCGAACCTTACAATTGTATTTATTTTATTCTATTGCTTGATATAATAAAAAGACTAAAATTATATGATCCATTTTATTTAATCACTCTATAATCAACTTTTAAAATTTGACTATAATATAAATAAATACAATAAAAAACAAAATTCTAAAATTTTCATAATTAAATTATGCTTAAAGCAAAATAAATTCTACTTACCTTAAAAAATTTTCCTAAAGCAACATAATCTAATCCTTCAGAACAGTTAAATACTATACATTGTTTAGCAATAGCTTTAGCTAAATCTTTAGTTGTTTCTGTTTTACCAGTTCCAGCTGGTCCTTCTGGAGCCCCTCCCAGATGTAAACGAAGTGCACCGAATAGGGTCCGATAACATCTATCAGTTAAAGGTGTAATTACAAGTCGTTCAGTGTTACCCAAATATTCATATCCATATGATAAAGATGAGTTTATCATCCTTGTGATTATGTCCTTTTCCTAATTAATAAAATACATGTATTTATTAATATAAAATAAAAGAAATCTTTAACAAAAATATTCATATTTTTGTTAAATATAAGTAGTTATTTTAGAAAACAAAATATTTTAATATTAAAAATTAAATTTAATATTTTAAATTATTGACCTTAATATTTTGATAAATGTAAATATAATAAATAAAATAAACACTAATTATACAATTAACTGTGATAATTTATTGAAAAAGGAAATAAATACTTTAAATTAAATAATGCAATTTCTAATGCTAATAAATTATAAAAAATTTGAAATCAATTTTTTATAATTTATTTCCTTTCATTTAATATTTATTTTTTGAATATTAGCAACAGACATTGGTAAACTTGTTTAATTAATAATTATACAGTACTGTTAAATTTTTATGTAGGCTATAATGTCTAGGCATGTGAACTGAAAATCCAGATTAACTTTCTCCATTCTTTTTGCACATGCACATGCAGAAAGAAATTAAATGTGCAGGTTTTCTGTAAGTGAATTGCTTATTCAATGCCAATTTTCTTTTTTAATCATTCAATTCTTAGAAATGGAAAGCCTAAAAGAAAACAAACAGAAAAATCATTTGTTTGGTCTGATGATCATTGTTTTTTGTATTTTATATTTGTGTGTACTCCTTGTTCTCAAGCATGACTGCCCCGATGTATTTTAACATGTTGAAATAATGAGCAGTCTTTGGGAGCTTCTAGAAAACTAATGAAATATAGAGTCAAGAGTCATCTGAGAAAACAGTAAGTAGATAGGTTGACTCAAGAATGCAGATATAAGGAATAAAGCAGATTCAAAAAGAAAAACAGAATTAGACATAAGGGACTCAGTCAATTGTTGGAGAACTTGAAGAACTATTAGTGGGACTCTGAAATACTGGCTGTTGTTATGGTGAGTAAAAATTTTATGTTCAATTCATATGAATACTCTATGTTGGAATTATAAATGCAATCTATTTTTAACTATGTTCATAATTTTTTAAATTTTTCTTTGTATGTGAGTTTTTTATTTGATCTGCTTATTACTTAATTTTTCCCTGCATGCAATAAAATTGCATGAAACAAGTTTTTATTGTTTACTTAAACTTGTAAAATAAATTTTTTTCACCCATTGCTGTCTTTTCTCTTGGATTATCCCCATCAGTTATGCAGACACTGCAGGCAATCATTAATAAATTTCTATAGAGCTATAGCAGAGTTCTCTTTTTGTCATTTTGAAATTTTATATTGGAAATTGGTATCAATTTGAGGAATTACATAAAGTTTCCTCAAAAATAAACTCCAATCGACTGAAAAACAAAAATTCCACAACATAAAGATTTCCCACAATCTCTCCTTACTTTGTTATCAAATATTTTCTAAAGTGCAAAAAATTCCATGAGATGACACCGGTTCCCCAAGGATCTCCTGTTGCTGGGGAAGTTATATTATCACCATCAGTTCAATACATAGTCCACAGACAATATGCAAAAGCAGACATACAAAATTTTGAAACAAAAAGCTTGTAGAACACAGTAGACTACAGTGGCGTGCCGTGACATTTGATGATAGGAAAGCTGTTTCTGTAAGAAGCCGACTTTCAGGGGCAATCAATTAATTGCGCGTCAGGGCCCGTTCGTATTCGTTTGTTCAATAAGCCAGTAAAAACCGTATACTTCTTTAAATGTATTTTTAATAGATTATCTGACGTACTTAATAAATAAGAAAGTTCAAAATAATTACTCCTGTTATTAGATTCAATAAATTTCCTATGCCCTCTAAATGCCAATTCTTGCTTTGAGAAAAAACATATAACATCTATTAATTTAGATATATCTATTAATCGTAATTATCTTGTTATAATTTTCAATATTTATTTTATATTGTCTACCAATGTTAAATTCTATTCCGCTTTGATTTCCAAATTGCTTCAATTTTACAAAAGAATTGTCATTGGTCATAAATTTTATCGTCAAAATGTCGAAATTTTTTTGTTGACATATTTATATTTAATTTAGGCATTGGTCTTTCTCTTTTAATAATGTTTTCTTTTTCATTATATGGTCTTGAGCCAAAACTTTTTTAAAATAAATTTTTGAATCACTAGCCACGATATAATGGCTAAAATTAAAATTATCAGAAAAACTTACTTGGTAAAACAAAATGTGTGACGAATATACATACCTAGTACAAAAAATTCTTCAATTTTATGAATATACTTTTAAAGAAACTTATAATTAAATATAACTTTGTGAAGAAACGTACATAAAAATAACAAAATATTCTTTACTTTTTAAATCTTAAAACAATCCACTTAGTGAAATGGCTCCCTACGAGTGGCTAATGAATGGAATCAGAGACGGTCCAGGTAGGTGTGGTGTGTGCCAAATCCCGAGGGTGCCGATACCGGTCAATGTCAAATGCCTGTTTTGTCGCATCACTAGTATATCTCAAAGGACGCGACAGGGCTGTTGTAAATTTTAAACATTTCTCACCATAGCTGTAAAAATCTAAATATGTCAAACTTAACAGATCGTCCGTCGTTCGTTTTCTAACTAATTCGTTTTAGGACCAAGTGTCCACGGAAATTTCCAAAATTTAGAACTTTTCGGTCACTCTCATTGAACTGGAAAAATTTCTGTCTTTATTACATCTAATATTATGAAGAGATCAGACCCACTGTACTCAGCAAGAGATTGGTTCAGTTTAGCTTCTGTTTAAGTAAAATTTCGGCTCTTTCATCAGGATTTTATTTATGTTTTTAATTCTCTAATTGCTTAATTATTTAACTACTTCTTAAATAGAAATAAGTTGAAACCGGTTACTTTGTACTCGAATATCTGTAGTCTTGGGAAAGATGTGAAAAGAAATTTTTATGACCACCGATACATAAATCGTAAATTTAAGAAAAATAAATTCTAGAGCTTTTTTTTTTGTACCATTGTACGTCTCATTCATTAAATTTGGTTGTAAACGATGCTGCCAAAGTAACAGTTAATTTTTTAACACTGTACGAGAATTGTATACGTTTTTTCTGCATTCCCTTACAGATGGGACATACTAAATCTAATATCACCGGTTAAACATTGAAATCCGTAAGTAATATAAGATGGGAGAAGAGAATAAACGCAGAATAAATATATCAAATATTTTAATGGATTTTTTTAAAACTCCTGTCAACTATACAGAACTATCATAAAAACACACCAGTAAATTCCTATCGGTTGAGTTAAGTTATAAACCTAGTCTAGGGTGAACAACCTTTTTTATAACATAGGCCAGAATAAATTTTACGTTATTTCTGCGGGCCGTAGTAGTTAATTGACGTTTTCTTGTGACTTGTAATTTTTTTTAGTCTGCAAATATGAAATAAATAAATAAAAAGTTAATTACTACATTTATTTCTCTTATCGTTTTTGAAAATTACAAAGAATTGGAAAAATAACTATTAATTAGTTATTTTTAGTTATTATAATAACTATTAATTAGTTATTTTTCGAATTTAATAATCTATTAAAGATCTCGTGGGCCAGATAGAAACTTTTCGCAAGCCGTAGCTGGCCCATGGGCTTGAAGTTGCCTGCCGTTGATCTAGTCTACTCATGATTCACGTAATCGGGCGAGGGCGGCCGAACATCTAGCAGGCAGGCGGCTAACAGCCCACAACCGCTCCGGGATATAAAATTAGAAGCTTTATGCGTGTGTCGCTTCTACCAGCTAAACCGGGTGAGGTTGGTGCTCTGTAAACCGCATGTGACAATGCCTATATAATCTGGCTGATTGGAGACTGACCCGGTTTCAACACTCCTTCCGCCACCGAATTATTCGAATATACAATAGCAATCTTATCGTTTTTTTTCACATGTAGTATAGAAATTTGTAAAAGATACATAATGCAGTTATAATAAAATATTACTTTTAATTAATGCAAAGTACGTTAAAATATGAAAATTTATATTTTATAAAATACAAGGGAAGGTCATTGGAAGGTGGAATCGGCGCTTCCATCGCTTCCAATGACAGCACACCACTGGTAGACTATCTTAATCTATAAGAACAGACTTTTGCTACAGGAATAGGGTACATTATTTACATAAAAGGTTTAAATGAATAGTTCTTATAATATTTAGTACAATCTAAATAAAATTTTATATAAATATTAATTCTAATAAACATTACCTCCCAATAATACCTCAACTGACATAACCATTTGAAGTCTTTTTCATTTGTAACTCTTTCTTTTGCAAGTAATTCTGTAACATCTTTTGCATGTACGTCTAGTACAACTAAAGCTCCGAGTGTAATTCTATTTCCAGTAGTCAATTCTCCTCTAACTAATTTTACAATTTTTTCAATCTGTTGATTTTGTTTTATTATATAATTTTCTAATTCCTGAAATAAAAATAATAACTGGAGATTATTAAATACTAATTGAACTCACCTAAATTACACTATGAAAAAAGCTGAAACAGAACCCAATAACATTAAGCAGATTGCAGATTCTAAAACTTTAACTTCTTTTAACTTCTTTTGTAGGATTATTTTTAAAAATCTGATGAACCAAATAACATGCACCAAATGAAATGTGTGACCAAGCATCTTTGTGTTTAACTGGGGTTTCTAAGTCTTGGCTACTTTTCAAAATTACTTTAGCTACATTTATTATATTTCAAGACATTTTATTGCCATTTTTATATTTTATGTAATTAATTATATAAGGTTTTAAATAGTATTATCATGCTTTCTTAGAACATACCACATATTAATATTATGTTTTAGTTAATGATGTATATTTTATTATACAGTAGAGCATCGATTATCCAATCCCCGATTAACCAACTTATTGGTTAACCAACTGCGTTCTAGTTGGCAAATTCAAATGTCCGCTAGTGATGTGGCGCTACAATATTTGGTTATGTCTTGGCTACTTTAATATTATTTTTGTTAAATTTTTGCATGTTTTAGCTGGCAGCACTGGCTCGACCATGAAAGGGAAGCTAGTAGTTAAACCAAACCTAATACACTATACTAATAATGTATATTTTCATACTTTTCGGTTATTCGGCCAATTCCAGTCCCCAATTAAGTCAGATAATCGATGCTCTACTGTACTACTATTTGAAAACGCTTTTTCAAGCTGTTCTTATTTATTTGTACTGTTTTACAAAAAAGTTGGGATGATTGTCACTTCACAAATAGGTAGCTATGTTAATGGCAATAAGACTTGAATCAAAAATTATCAATAAATTTGTAATATTGTTAAACATTGAATTAATTTTAACTATAGAGGTAAAAAACATAATTTTAATTTTCGCATATAATTTAAAATATAGTTTAATTTTATAGTAGTAATGATATACAGTATTATTAATTACTATAAATTCTTTTTGTTTAAATATATTTAGATTGCCACAGTATATTTTTGAATGTTTCAACACATTATTAAATATTCATTGTAATTTTTCATAACTTTTTAAATGTATTATAATAATTGGAAAATTGTAAGTTTTTATGGGAAAATATTGTTCCTAAGTTAACATAGCTGATTTAAATCATCAATTCATATAAATAAAATCATTTATCAAAATTAATAATTTTACATTTTGTTGTATTATTACCTGTATATCACTTGAGACAGAATAATGGATTAATGATGTCCAAAATATTTGTGACACACAAATAACTGCCTGACCAGGCCACTGTAATACCCATTCTTCTCTTGGAGTGTTCTCATAAGCATTTGTTGCATCAAGAAGAACCTATAGAATATGAAAAACAAAGTAATTATTAATAAATTACACACAACAATACTAAAATATTAAAAACTGAACTACAGGCATACCTCACTTTAAAGTGCTTTGCCAATATTGTGCTTTTCAATTATATTCACATTTTTTATTTTTAAAATTTAAGCTGGTTTTTAAAATATTTTTTTATTTTTTAAAATTTTTAGTTTTGCATTTTTTTTTAAGCGTATTACTTTTGTGCACTTAATAAATAATAATGTAAATATGGTTTTAGGATTTGTATGAACTGGAATGTAGAAAAAGGATTACTTTAACCTTTTATGTTTTAAATTTTTCAAACATATTTACCACCTAATATGAAATGATCTACATACTCCCAGGCAATGAAATGTTTTGAATAAAGGCAACACATCCCTTTACCAGATGGTTCACAGTTCATATACTTTTTGGATAAAAAAGCATAAAATGCTTTAATAAGAGTCACTTCATATCATTTCTGCTTATTTTTGAAAATATTTTGTTGATTGTAAAAATATGTAACTAATTTTAATATATGATATGATATTTTTTAGTTTTATTCAACATATGCGAGGCTCACCAGTATGTGGCGAGTAGGAATTATGCTAGTTCGGAATACAAAAAGAAACCTAACATATTATCTAACTCTACATATTTATTTAAATTCTATATATACTGATAGACTGAGATACACAAGTAATGGCTAACTGAGTTCAGTCCACATACCATATATCATGGATCGTGGTACCTGCAATTTTGCATTAGAGAAAAAGTGATATTAAAAACTTTGTCTTTACCAAAAAGTTTGACAAACTTTATACAGTGACATACATTTCGAAAACTGAGTCATTGATTCTACAGTCGGTTATACAGTTTAAGTACAGGTTAAAGTTGTAAGTTACTAGACCAAATATCACTTCGTGTTCTTCAGTCCAGTAAAACTTTGTCTTCCTTGAGTAAATAGGAAAAGTGCTTCAAAATTTTTGCAATATTGGAAAATATGTTTCCTATAATATCCTGTTAGTTCTAGGAATGCTCTTACATTTCATTCATTCTGTGGTCAGGAGAAATTCTTGACATATTCTATCTTGGATGGATTGGGTCGGATACCCTCATCTGACACTTTGTCCTAAAAATTTTATTTTCTGTCTTAATAACTGGCATTTCTGGAATTTTAACTTCAGTCTAGCTGTCACGAGGTGCTGAAGAACTAATTCTAGTTGCTTTAAGTTTGAATTAAAATCAGGACTAAACACTAAAATATCATCCATGTAGACGAGACAAATTTTGTTTTTTAAGCCACTTAATATTAAATCTGCCACTTTTTGGAAGGATTGCATTATTGCTGGAGCATTATTTAAACCCATAGTGACTCACTTCAATTAATAATGCTCCAATGGGGTACTGAACCCAGTCTTCTCCTTGGAGTTGGAGCTCAGAGATAATTGCCAAAAACTGCTTAAAGTATCCATCATGGAGAATATTGTGCTTTTCCCAGCAAACTTAATGACTCCTGGATGTGGGGCAAAGAGTATGGGTCTATTTTTGTGATTTTATTTAATTGGCAGTAATCCATCACAAATCTGTAAGTTAGATATTTTTTGCAGACCAATAATGCAAGTGCAGACCCATGCTGCATCGTGATTTTGTTCCCGAGTTTTGACTGAGGTGATTCTGTTTCTCGTCTTTGTTTGTTTTCTGAGTGGCTGTTCTCTGGTGGGAATAAAGTTAAATATCTAGAAGGGGTAGTATTGGGTGGTGTTTGTTCAGTATCAAAACTACCTCCAGACCAACCCTGACTGTAATGCAGCAAGTAAAAGGGTAACAGTTCAAAACATCCATCATTTCTGGGTTCAATTTGCCTAAAACATGCTTGATAAAAAGGTGTCTGCCTTGACTGATTACTTCAAAAGGGTTTGACAAGTTTCCAGTAGGGCCTAGCCACTCTGGAGCATCTTGATTTGCTCTCCACCTCCCTTGATATGGTGGAGGGACATTCCTCTGCACCACTTGAGTGATGCTAGTGCATAAATACTCCCACCAATTCATGTTCAGCGCATAAAATTTTATCGGTCTTTCTCCATTTCCTTTCCTTAGAGGTAATGGACTTTGTTCTAAATATGGGTTATAAAAGGGGTATTGCATAAGAGCACAGTATATACAATGGGTGAGTCATAAAAAACTTTATTTAAATTGTTCTACCATTTTTTCTATGGAATTATATGCCATTGTGGATTATATGCCCAAAAATACAATGTATCTAAATACATGGTAAAATCCAAAA
Source organism: Centruroides vittatus (assembly GCF_030686945.1). Classification (NCBI taxonomy): domain Eukaryota; kingdom Metazoa; phylum Arthropoda; class Arachnida; order Scorpiones; family Buthidae; genus Centruroides; species Centruroides vittatus. The sequence goes on along the minus strand of NW_027122615.1, from coordinate 14,355 downwards.
GTTCGGGGAATGCAGTAATCTATGACAACAAAAGCATGTGTTTGAAGTTACAGCGTATGAAATGGATTCTACCAAACCACCTCTACGTGTTCAAGTTAATTTCACCCATGTCATGTGATTAAACCGCAAGCGCTGCTGTTTTTTCCGAAGATAGTTACCTTTGTTCTGTGACGTAATCAAAGTGGAGTTTCAAGAACAACCTCTGACATTAAATTTTTTCAGCGTTTAGGTAAAACACCTACAGAGATTTTAAAATTGCTAAGAAAAGTGTATGGTGATTCTACGGTGAAAGGTCACGGTGAAGTTGAAATGTTGGAGGTTGTTCTTGAAACTCCACTTTGATTACGTCGCAGAACAAAGGTAACTATCTCCAGAAAAAAACAGCAGCGCTCGCAGTTTAATCACATGACATGGGTGAAATTAACCTGAACACATAGAGGTGGTTTGGTAGAATCCATTTCATATGCTGTAACTTCAAATACATGCTTTTGTTGTCATAGATTACTGCATTCCCCGAACTTTTGGATTGTACCATGTATAATTATCATAATATTAGATTCTTATCACTACATATTAAATTATTAACACATTCAAATTTTCAGTTATCAAATAACATATAATTCACATAATGGTAAATAAGACAAATATTCAATAAAATAGAAAAATTTTTAATATAATTTCCTTTGATTTAAAGGTTCTTAATAAAAACAAAAAAATGAAAATAACAAAATTAAAATTAAATTTATTGCCAGCAAAACATAAAAATTATAAAAATATTACTTTATGAATACTAATCTTCATTAATTTTTCAAGTTCCAATAACCATTTTTCTACTTGACCATGAGCATTTTCTGGGATTATTTTTTCCAAAAGTGATACTTTTTCATTTTCAGAACTGATCATATCTGTTATCATCATTTCATCTGTAAATACCAATTCTGCAATACCTTCAAAGCATTTCTTTAAATGCGGTTGAACTCTGAAAAAAATATTTACTTCATATATATATATAAACAATTATATAAAATATTATATAATTAATATATATATATAATTATATATAATATATTTATAATAAATAATTAAATAATATAATTAATATAATATATGAACAATATATGTATAGCGACTCTCAGGGTCTTGTTATTTCATATACTCGGCTAACAATGATTTTCTACATTTTAAATAGTAACTAAATTTTTAAATGCTTTATCTTCCTAACAAATACCTAAAATATTTTAGTTTTGATTACTTCACGTCTTTGAGAAAAAGTCTGATATAGCAACACATAACTTCCTTTATTATTGATAATACTGTAGTGCTACTGTACTAATTATTATTATTTTTTTGTTTCTCATTCTTTCCTTCTCTTCTTAAAATTTTTCCCTTTCCTACCTCTTCTTTTTTTACCCTTCATTCCTTGTACATTCTATTATTGTCTTTCTGTTTTATCTTGTCTTTTACCACATTTTTTCAGCAATCCAGTGAGGACTGATGGTTTGGCTTGGGGAGCCATGTGCATAGAGGAGGACCAGACTCTACAGAAAGATATAAAAAGACGTAAGAACAAGAGTAAAGGGCTTTTTTTCCTCTTGGTTTGGGGTTGAGTTTTGGTAATATGCACCATTGGACTCAACCCCAAACACATCAATTGAAGAGGACAAGCATGAAGAAAAACAATTGTGGTCTAGAGAAAAAGCTCAGAACTTTCAAGGAGGATAAAAACGGATTCAATTCATCCCCATCAGACAGTATCAGACTGATGAGATCAAGAAGATTCACACCAGATGTGGATATTAACCATGTGTCATTTGTGAATGATATTTGTTTTCAAGTGAGTGAAAAAAGTGGTGATTGCAACAAATGTTGTCTATTCCATGGTATTGACTTGCCTCCTAATTTTTCTTCTTTCTTCACTCTCACATCTAATACTTACCTTCCTAATAGTGTGGCCGTGCGCCTTATTTTGTATATTTTTGTATATATTACTCTTAGTATTTAGTCCATTTTCTTCCTCTTCGTTAGTTCTTTTGTCCATATTTTTCTAGAAACTTCTGTCTTCCCTAACCCTTCCCTGTTCAAATGGGGGTGACCTAATTAGAATACAAAGAAGAGGTGGTAGCCTGGGGGCTAAGTGGAGGAGGAGAGGTCACTTTTTGACTGAGACGTCGAAGGGACAGTACGTATTGTGAAGACCTCCAGGTTGTTCTAGCATCAACTGGAAAACAAAGGACGGTAAGCCTAAGCCAACGTTCGTGAGAAATCCGAAGTATATTCTGATATAGGAACTTCGAAAAACTTTATTGGGAGGATTGGAGAGACGTCCAAAATCAACAACACTGAAAATTATCAATCTAGTATTCGCAACCATCACCCCAAGATCGTCGACACTTTGGGTACCCATTCTTTTCTATCATACTTCCAACTATCCTATTGTCTATCTTTTCTTCCCTATCTTTTTTAGTCATATAAGTAGTTTTAAGTAATTAGTCTTAGTCCTTATATTTTGTAACGCGCTGAATATTCTTTTGTCGCGAGGTCGCATAACGATCCTATCCGAGCATCTGCCGGAATTATATGTGGAAAGGGTTATTATTGTAAAAACGAGGAGTGTCGGAAGTGTAAAGGAATCCTGCAAAGTAAATAAACACGGGTGACGAGAACATAATTTTGTGTTATATTCCATTGTGAATCACTCACCATGTGCATATCCTACAATAGATTTAGATAAATGCATATCACATATTCAGTATACAAGTTATTTCCATATTGTCGGTTACAAATTTGCATATCGCATATTTAGTTTATAAGTTATTTCTGTATTGTTGGTTTAAAGTTAGGTATCTGAATTATAATGAAATTGCCCATTAGTGAACAAAAGAGCAAGGGATTTAGTTGCCAAACTTTGTAACCATTTGAATAGTTTGTTTAGTAAAGTTATTGATTAATCAAATCATTTGTTGTGGTATCAGTTCCTTATCATTTGTGTATTATGAGAGTTTCACAATATATTATGAATAGTAGTGAAAAACAATGAATATATAGATCTTTAATCCTATAATCTAGAAATTTTTGATCCTACTGACATGAATTATACATTATTATTCTACACATATCTAATATGCTAATAAGTTCTGATATAAATATAAATGTCTACAATTCAAGTTTATTAAAATGCAATATTATAACAAACACATTTTTTATAACAAATAGATGATAAGGTAGATAACATGTATCTATACTGTTAGAATGTTAACCACATGTTTTGACACAGGCCTTTATTCTTGGTGTAAACTTTACTATGTCAGTACGGATGCTTTCCAAGGGAAAGACAGCTCTTTCTATTCTTGAGAAATCCCTTCTCCAAGACTGCTCTTGTAAAAGAAATTTCTTGAGAGCCTCAACACTTGTGTGGGGCTTAGCATAGATCATCAGCTCAAATTTTGGCCATATGGAGTAATCTATCAGGTTCAGGTCTGTGTGATGTAGTAGGAATGTCATTTTTCCTAAAAAAAGAAATCTGTAATTTTTTATTTTAACCAATCCTGCATAATGTTGACACTTTTGGAAAAGTAGAATCTTTCTGAAAGGTTCAAGACTGATTTTTAATCAGAGTTCTGTTCTACCACTACCTGGAGAATCTCTATCTTGTGGTTTCTGGCACTCACTTAAACCTCTGTTGATACAAAATGTCACTTTTCTTTGCCAAATGATCCCTGTCCAGACCATCACACTTCCAGTATTATGTCTTTTTAGACTTCTAGACAAGCAAATGTATCTATTTGCTTGGCACTGATTTGGTATAGATACAATCATTTTGCTTGTTAAATTTTTCCTCCAAGATAAAAACTTTTTCATCTGTGAAGAAAATATATTTTGACATCATCATCTCCATACCCCTGTAAAAGGCATTGACAATGAATCAGTTTTTTCTTCTTTTATGTCTGCATCAACATATGGTAGGTACCATGCTTTAAAGCCTTAAGCTTGAGGTTCTTTTTCAGTATTAGATGACTATTTGTCTTGAGACATTCATCTGTAAGGGCATCTTTCTCTAGCACTGGCAAGGATTTCTCATTCAGCTATTCAAAGCCTTAAGCATTTCTAGTCCTTTATCCCTCAAATAACCACTTCTCGGTAGGTCTCAATACTGTTAGTTTTCTTGTATCTCTTAATGATAGAGTATATCAAATTTTGTTAACATTCCCTGGTTTCAGATTTATTCATTCCTTGGAGAAAAATCTGCAGAACTGTCTTATATTTTCTTTGTTCTATTAGCCATGGAGAAACTACATGAATGCAACTTACCTTACATGAAATTTGAAAAACATCTGTATAGCTAATAGAACACATATGAAAATTTAAATGAATGCAGATGTCACAGGAATAAAAAACTAAGACAAATTTTGTATGAGAGCTTATTAGCATACAGAAGTATTGATATAATTATATTGTGTTATCCACACAGCAGTAATTGATATTTGTATGAACAGAAATAAAGTTTATTAAATAAATTAAACAAAACAAATTTAAATAAATTGAAACAAGAGCAAAAAAAAACAAGGTTCAAACAAATGAAAATTACTGTATTTCCTAATACTCTAAGTATGTGATGCAAGTTACTAAAAAAAAAAAAAAGCCAAAAGTTTTAAGTTTTAAAAAATCCACAGAAACTAGTAATGGAAACGATCAAAGAAGTATGTTAACATTTCACTGTGGAAATGATCAAAGAAGGTAAGTATGTTAACATTTAAGCAGGTGATGATTAAATAGAATGTTCATAGCCAGTGTTCTATCATCCAAATCAACATCTTATGAGAGGTCAAAAATGGTAAGCAGACATTGCTAGGAGTCACAATTTGCCATTGACAACAGTGACCAGAATCTTAAAAATCAAACATAAAATTTTGGAGGAAGACAAAAAAGCAAATACACAGGCTATATGCACTTTAATACTTTTCATTTCCAGTGCAAAAATATATTTTGTTTTTCAAATTCTCATTTACAGTTAATATAAATAATTCAGAGTCCAGTCATATAATTCATTTTAAGTAAGTATTCATTAAATTAATAAATAATTCTAAGTATATTGAATAATTCTGTAATAAAAATTACCTCAGAGGATCTTTTGTTTCTGATAATATTTCTAGTAATTCATCATTTGATAAGAAAAAAAATCTAGGAAAGAATAAGCGTTTCTTTTCTAAATATCCACTCAAGCCCTATAAAAATTGTATGAAACATACTATTAACAGTTAATTTGAAAAATTTAATTGATATGCATTAATATCTCTAATATATTAATATAATCATGTAATATTTAGACAAGTACATAATAATATTAAATATATACCATATATCTTGGCAGATAAGACAACGTATAAATTTTCGTCAAAGTTTTATAGTTTTAGCATATATCTATCCTATAAGACGACCCCCAAACTATCAATGGACTATAAATTTCGTTTAGATCAGTTATCATCATCTGGATAATGACACTATAACATATACGAAATTATGTCCTATTCGTAATTTTTTGAAAGAACATCAAATTTTATTTTCTTGCATCTGGTGGCACTGACTTGAGATTGTTGCAAACATTCACATTGATTCGGGCATTCAAGTACCTTGACTATTTACAAAAACATTGTATGACCTATTCTATTTTGTGGACATACTCTACTCTCTACTAGTAAATAATTATGGTTTGTCCGTTTTACTGTAATGGTTTTAATTTATATACATTTCAATCTAATTTTTTTGTATCTGTCCTATAAGATAACCCCGGATTTTCAAGGATATTTTTTTATGATTCAACTATCGTCTTATCTGCTGAGATATATGGTAAATACAAATAATTCCATTTATTTAATATAATATTTTTAATTAGTTGATTATACAAGTCAATTATACAGTCAAATATTTTAAAAAAGATTTTAAAAAAAATTTTACATAGTTGTAAGCTCTTGCCTCTAATAAATTACATAAAATAATTATTTCAAATAACCAATGGGTAGAGATTCTGAATTTAGTGTTAATAGTACTGAAAAATTTTTATGCAATATTAATAATGTTAATTTTTACCAAAATTATAGAATGGCTTCTCTGATATTAAAAATATGTATCCCTCTATCACAAAAGTGATGATAAATAAAACGTTATGGGAAGTAAATTTACAAAAAGAATGGTTATGGTAAATTATGTTTGTTTTAAATAATTATTTTGCTCTTGATGAACAATTTCATAAGCAAAAAGACAAAATCTCAATGGTTTCATGTTTAGGTCCAAAATTAGCTGAATTAACAATGTTATCAATAGATCAAGCAATAGTTAATATTAATATTATAGTTTTCATGAATAGGTACAGTACATAGATGATTGTTTTGTTATATTTGGTGAAAAAATAATAAAACCTGTTAGAATATTGGAATTAGTAAATAATATACATAACAAGTAAAATGGCAAGACCATTTTTGGGATGAGACTATGTCTCAGAGACTCACTACTAAACAAGATCACTTTGACACCCATGGTGGGTCTTGTTCTCATTTTCCAATCTTCTTTGGTATCGCTGGTTTTGAGTGTAACCATTCAAACTTTGCTGGCCTTGGCCACGGCCATGACCACAAGGCATTTTTAGTGAAATTAACCTATCTAATGTCAAAATTACTCTCTGTTGCTTGTCGCCACAGATTGAATTTTTGTCGATGCCTAAAGCCTGGTCACACTATGCGATTTCCAGCCACACGGGCAACTGCAACCGCGACGGCTGTTCCTGTTAACTGGTAATCACCCCTCGAAAACCGGCGCGACTGCAACCACAAGTAGAAACAAAAAGTTCGTTCTACTGGCGACAGTTGCAAACGCACATCCAATCAGAAAACGTTTTTGTGCCACGTCATACTTTGTGTTGTATATTTGTCAACATATCTTGATTATAACATTTGTATTAACTCAGTTTCAGTACATTTAAATGCTATATTTGATATAAATCAAATCTGAATTTATAAAAGTTATTTGTTAGATTTATTTTAAAAAGTTTGATTACTTTTAATAATATACAATTGAATAAAATAAACGCTTATATAAAAGAAAAAAATATATTGATTATAAATGGATTAAATCATTCAAGCTTTCCTCTAAATAGCATCCAAAACTTCTGGGATAATGACTGATATCGAATTATGGGCCACTCTAAATTGATATGCCAAACTACGAAACGTTTCGCCTAAATTATATATAAGTATAAATTATACTCATACAGATATATCCCCTATAACCTTCAGCATCCGAAAGCCTTAATTCATTCATCAGCTGATGAAAGCATGATTGTTTAGCCTGTTGATTTTCATTTCGCCAAGTTTTAACCCAGCATGAACGTTTTTTCTTATTTTTCTCTTCGTATATTCTTGCCAGCTCTAACAAAATTAGTGCCTTTTTTCTTTTATTCATTCCAGAAAAGGAACTGCTTGCTATTTTAATAAGAAAAGTAACTAAAATTCTGTAAATACTCTGAAGTAGAACGTAAATTGTTGGTAAACTCATGAAAGTAGACAAAAACAAGCTACTGTAATTTTATTGGTTTATTATAGGATCACGTGTTCTGAGTTGCAACGTCAATTAACAATGTGTGACCACGAGAAGACGTGCGTGACTCGCGCTTGTTGCGGTTGCAGTCACCTGTGTGGCTGGAAATCGCATAGTGTGACCAGGGCTTAACAAAACTTTCCCATTTTTGAAAAAAATAATCATGACTATTATATCGTTCAAAATTATTTTTTATTTTGCACAAACAAAATAAATATATTAATAAATGTAAAAACAAAAAAAGTTATATATAGTTAGTTTTAATATAAAATTATAATGACTAGTGCCATCTAGTTTCAAAAATGTTCCAATGCTAAAACAAAATATCTCGGGTCAACCAGTCAAGGTCAGCATATCGTAACTAGAGATATGTCAGGAATAACACGGGACAGGTAAATGGGGTTTTTCAAAGATTCATTTGTTAAAATTCAATTTTGTAATGTTTGCATTTCCAACTTACTAACAAGCAACCCATGTGCAAATCTTGCACTAGTGCCTGTTTGTAGAAAGAGTGTCACCATTTTGTATTTTATTTTGACTTGGTTCTCAGTCCCATGACTACCTACAAGTCTGGTTTTTTTTATATGCGCATGATTTGGGTACCAAATACTCTGTGCCAAATTGCAACTCCTGACATGTACTCCGTCATACCTCTAAGGTGTCTAGCTGTTATGGCACTGCAATTTTATAAACAAAACATAGTCTCATGAAAAATATTACTTTTGAGTTAGACAGAAAGTAATAGAACCTTAGTGTTTCTAGATGTGAAACTTACTAGACTGTGTTACTAGTTGTAATTTGATTAAATTTAATAAATATGTAAAAGAATGTAAATGTTCCAAAAATAACAGATTATAGTGCAAGAATACCACTATATTTAAAAAGGAATATGTTTAAACACATTTATAAAAAAAATGTGTAATAGAATAACTGATAAAAATAAGTCAAGAAATAGAAATACAAGATGTATTAAAGATATATTTAATAACTGTTATTTATTTAATAACTATCTAAAGCATTTAATTATGTGGCTACAAGCCATATTGTATTATATATATTAATATAAATTTAGTATAATAGCCCTTTGTTCTCCTTCCTTCTAGAATTTTCTTCCCTAACTCTTTTCTCTTGGGTGAGATGACCAGTTCCAGGAACTAATGTAAACAAAGGGAAAAGTAAGACCCTGAGGCAAAAAGGACAAGAGGCACATCATTCTTTTTGGAGACCTGAAAGTGCACAGATGTGAATTTGAGTACTCCAGGTCAAGGTTAGCAATGACCGGAGATCATTGCATACTCTGAGGAAGGAATCCTGTCCTATCGTGATGATGACAAGACAGTACAGAATTGACGATTGCAAAGTGAAAGCAAGAGGAGAATCTGATATAGGAAAACCGAACTTATCAACCCTTGTGAAAAGTCTCAAGTGGCATCTCACCCACCAAATATACAGAACCAATCCCAGATATTCTTATCTTTGCTAAAACTGACTCTTTACCTCCTAATGAACCTATCCTTTTTGTAATTTAGTTTATAGGATTAGTTTTAAAACTCATACCCAAGGCATTGTCGCGAGTAATATATGTCAGTTTATAGTGGTTAAGGTAGTGATCATACTGTAATGTTTGGTACATTTCTGTACAGCAATGTAACATTTAAATCATTATTAAGAACTTATATATGTACATGAAATAAACTACTTGTGAAATTACCTGATTTTCTTTGTCTGGTAATATGCTTTCTTTGTTTGATCACAATTCCTGCATACCAAATATCACAATTACAATTAGTTATAAAAGTTGGAACATTACTCTAATAATAATAGTAAAAGGGATTTAATTTACGATATGTTAGTTTAATTTGTGTTTTTCAGTGTTTTTTAAGGAACTTTTTAAAGTGTAGGCAGTTGCATAGCCTATAAAGGAAGGTCCAGCTGTCTATAATTTTGTTCTAGAACACTAGAGAAAATAAATGGTGATCGTCTAAAAAATTTTGGAGCCACTTTGTCTTCTATTTGTAAAAAAATATACTACATACATGTATTGGTAAAACTGGCCATCCATTAGGTATGTGTATTATTAAACAAGTGAGAGCAATTAAATATAAGTATGTTAGTTCAGCAGTAACAAAACACTGCAATTCCAAAGGTGTGAAAATCATAAAAAAAACAATAAAAATATTAAATACAGAAAAAAACCTAGTGAAAGACAATATTATGAAAATTTTAAAATAACAAATGTTAATGAAAATTGTAGAATTAATGACAATTTGGAAAGGAAAGTGAGTAAATCTTGGCTACCAATTCTCATCAAGTGGAATCAGTGTTAAACAATACTATAGACTCATTTAACATATAGTCACATTAGAAATTGTCTGTGTGAACTGTTCAGTAAATTCATAGAAGAAATTATAACCAGATGGATGTATAAACAGATACAGTATATCAATGTAATCTTTAACTATTAGGTTAAATATTGCAGTTTGTTTTTTACGCTTGTAAATTTATATATATAAAGAAATATAAGATATTTCTTTTTAAAATATAAAAATAAAATAAATATAATATATATAAAATAAAAATATATATATATTTATATTAAGCTAAATGTTAAATTTTTTTTCAATAGCTATTGGTATCTGTATTTAAGTAATTGTGGCTGAAGAGGGTCTAGTGAAGACTGAAATATATCCTACAAATAAAATTAGTCTTCTTTTTTTGTTATGATCTCAATTACTTGACTCTGTTACAGTTTGATAAGTCTTATACCAATTAATTATTTGAGATAATTACTTAATTTAAAATTTTACATATTTTTACAGACTAAAAAAAAGTTACTATTAGGAATATTGTTAACTAATAAGATTTTTCTCTTGTTTTTCTTTTTATATACAGCAGTGTATTAAACTCTGAAGATGAGAAGACTTACTTCTCAAAAGACGTAATTAAATTAAAATCATGTATTCCTTAAGAAAAGTCTGTTAATTTAAATTGAAAATGTAACTATAAGAAGAGCCATAAGTATTCAAAAAGAGATGTATTTTAATTAGATATTGTGGGAAACGCCAGGAGGTAGGACGGAAGTTGTACCTCCTTTGTCTTCGGCGAATAGGTCGGCAAGACCCACCCCACTGTCAAGGATGGCTAATTTTTCGCAATATCCCGACTCGTCGGGATAGGTTAATTAATTGTCAGGTCGAGTGGAGGAAGTGTGTGGGTTCGACGATAAGGTTAAGGCGATATTCGAATAAACGGACCCAGGATGAAAACACATGACGATTTATTTAGACGGACAAACAAAATACAAGAATCTACCGCATCCTGTCCCTAATCGTGGGAGAGAGAGAGTTCACAATTGTTGGGGGGGTTCATACCTCTCGGTTATCGACAACAATCGCAGACGGTTCGTCGGCTCTGGCGTCTTCTCTGGCGATGGGCGGCAGGATCGGGCGTCTTTGAATTGGCCTTCGTATGGGACTCGGTTTCGCCGGGACGTTCATCTTCTTCAGACGTCAGCCACTCCGTTCTCAGATATCTCCCCCCTATTTATACTCCCGATCGCGTCCGTTACGATCACCAATCGCGACGGAGGGTGATGATTCGGGCTCCGTGACTCAGAAGTCGGGTCCGGAGAGGAGGGAAGTGAGTTTGACGGCGGAAGACTGTTCATCCTTTGACTTGTGATTGTTATCTCTGATTTTGATCGTTATCTCTCGAGAGGTTTGAACAATAAAATTTTAAATTTTGATAATTTTCGTTTATAACATGTTAAAATCGGACTAGCCGGCTTAATGCGGTCTTCACAATATACTATAAATTATTTATTAAAATTCTTAAGTAATTTATTATTATATACTTTACATATTTATGTGTAAACTATTTATAAATAATTTATTAGAATATTATACTCACTTTATGAATCAGATCTAATAATTCATTTGATTTCTTTAGTTTTTCTAATAACTTATCAATTTTTAATATAGAAAAAACTTGAGGATCAGCTTCTACTGCACTCATAATTTCTCTCCAACTACTGTTAACAATATTGAATCTCCTAAAAAAAAAAATATTTTCTTGTTTTCATTAACTGTAGTTAAAATTATAAAAGAAAAATTAGTAAAAAAAAAACTTAGAAGTAATGAGTAGATCTAACCAAATGTTTTAAATTGTTTTAAATTTTTTAATTTTAAATATTCCAATCAATAGTATAAAACATTTTGTAACATAATACAAATTGAGGAAAGATCTCAAAGAAAAAATAATATGACATTTTAGAATAACATTTTTAAATTTTTATATTACTTCTAACAAGTGCATTGTCATTTTCAGAAAAGTATTCAACAGACAATAAACAATAAATGTGTTTGTGATAAAATAACAACTATTTTCTTACAGATGATATCAAAATTATAAGAAGATAATTAAATATCAATTCATGAGTAGACACTTAGAAAAATTTCAACTAAAACACTATGCCAATTAATTTAAAAAACATTTAATAGTCTATACTGCATTAAAACTTTGTAAGTTGATTAAATAATGTTTTAAAATTGATATTAATATTTTCATTATCCATTATTTATATATACATTCAAACAACTTAAGTAATTCAATAAATCAAATAATTTATCAAATCTCTCTAATTATCAAACTTATCAAATTATCAAAAGTTAGTTGATTTAATTATTCATTATTATTAGTTTAGTATGTTAATGACTGTTAACTGTTTTATCAGGTTAATTGGCAAAATGATTAATTTGATACTTTATACTATTATTTGTGATTATGACAATTTTACTTATAATGCATACATATGAAATATGTCCAGGGTGTAATTATTATCTTTCATATCCCTGGCTCTGCAGAAAAGAAAGTATCCCAACTAGGGATAGCTCCTTTCCCCTTCTTATCAAATGCATAGGTGTTAAAAATTCTCCAATTTCATAAAACTACTAGTTTGATTTTACACAAACTATAAAGTTGATTTACAAGTGTAACTATGTAATCATTTTTGACACCTAAATTGAATGAAAATTTTTCAGCAGATACTACATAAAGCACATATGACCAGCAGCAATTATGTTTTGCTTTTCAATAGCACTTTTCTTTCACTTTGTTTGCTTACCTAATGTTGTCAGCTTACTGCTAGACAGCAAAATTCAGGAATGCTTATGATAAACAGATCTCCCTAAACTAAAAACCTCAAGTGAGGAGTTGCTTAGTGATGTTTTTCTGCTATTTTATGCATGTTTTAAAAGTAATTCAAGAATTTTTACAATGCAAGTAAACTAAGCAATGCAATTTTTTCTCACTGCAGTAATACCACTACTGTGAGGCCAGGAACTCACCTGAAGATATGGGAGACACTGTTAAACCAACATCAATAAATGGATGATATATCCTTTTCACAAAGGTGGGGAAGTGAAGAAATTGGGTGCTGTAAAATTTAATTGTCATATTTCCAGTTGTAGATCGCCTGAGAAGGAGAGGGAGTGACATTGATCAAAGTTTTTGCAGTCACCTAACACTGAGTCAAAAGTGAAAAAGCAAATGCTTCCTTGGACAGGGAGCAACCAGGACTATGTAGGTATGGTTGCATCCTCTTTGAAAGGGAAGAAAAACACATTTTCTGTCATTTACAAGACAATTGTTCAAGAAAGAACCTAACCCAACTCTTCAAAGACAGCAGATCCCTATTGGGAAAGAAAAGGATGGTTGGCACTCCATGACCTGAAGTGAATCCATGGTAACAGCTCAGGGACCATTGGGGAGGTGGAAAACAACAGTTCAGATCAACCAAAAATTGGTATTTCAAACTAAAATCGTGAGAGAGCCAAAATTGGTAAAAATATTTTGTTTAGTTTTTGTTTTTCGAGAGAAAAATTTAAGGAGACAAAATGGAAAAAAAGTGTTAAAGACAATTAAAACTGTTTCCCACAGACTTATTTCCTTGTTGAAGGTGACACATTGAATGTGTCACCCGGAACCAACAAGTGATAAAATTGACTATTGGCCTCAATGCACTAAAATTACTAACAAAGTCATGGGAAAAACCCAGGAGAAAGACCCCCTAACAAAAAAAAGGGAGGTCAATGAGTCAAAAGGGGTCATCCAGTTTTTTCTTGAACTGTGTGTGTCTGGTTGCTCACCACCATTGCCACCATCACCACTCAAGAAAATCAATCAACGCTCAAGGGAAAATTCTTGCTGCTCTGGAGGAAAGTGACTTCCAGACTCCCTACTTCCAGAAAGTTCCAAACGGATCTTCAATCTCTATGAACTCTTAAGGTATTTATCAATGCACAAACAATTGTAAGTGCTCTCTCTCTCTCTCTCGTGGTCAAGGTCATGATAATAATAATAATGAGGTTCCTATATTATATCATATTATTAGCATCCACTAAGCATCTGTATATAGCTTGTTAATAAATAATATCGAGATAATAAATGGGTACTTGTGGAGTGTACTTCTTCCAAGGTCTTCATCCATTCCGAGTCTGAAAGACTACAACGTGACTGCTCATGCATCAAAATTAGCAGCCAACCCAGTTTCTGTGTCTGTCTGTAAAGACATAGTGATGTCAGTCCTGACAAGGCATCAAAGAGGTGCTAACCCTGCGGTCACAAGTTGAAGAAAAGCTTGTGTTCTCAAGCACACAGGGTGGCTGACATTCAGTGATTTTCATCTGGTGATCTTCATCTTTCTTAGGCAGACAGCAGATTCACCCATCTGATGAGTCACTCTCTGCCCAAGAACTTTCCCACCTTCAA